>NC_088099.1:640000-677500 GCF_036370855.1 Dromaius novaehollandiae | reverse complement strand
CGCCGGGATGGTGCAGCGCGGCAGCTCCTGGTACTGCCGCCCCCGGCTCTCCCCCCAGAAGCTGAAGATGTTGGAGACCCCCGAGAAGGCTCCTGCCGCGGGGAGAGACTGCTCAGCCCTCGGCGAGGGGATGCACGGGGGCGGGGGGTGCATGGGACAGGTGTGGGGCGCGGGATGGGGAGGCAGGGCAGGAGCATCTGCAGATAGAGGGGCAGGGGGAGGAAGAGGAGGGACCGCGGCCGCAGAGCCCCCGGCGTCCCCACGCCGCCCGCCGCCGGCCCACCTGAGAGGGGGTTGCAGACGTCGCCGCGGTCGCGCTCGTCGGCGTCGGCGGGCGCGGGGGTCTCGCCGCCCGGGCGGGCGGTGTGGAAGGGCGAGAGGGCGGCGGCGCCAGGGCCGGGCACGGGGCGCTCGTCCTCGTCGCTGGACGGCGAGCTGGACGGCGAGCTGGAGCGGCACGGCTCCCACTCGGCCGGCCCCCGCGGTGCCCCCGGCGCCTGGCCGTGCCGGCCCAGCCGCAGCGCCTTCTGCCCGCTCCGCAGCTCCCCGGCGCTCTCGGCGTCTGCAGCGGGGGGACAGGCCCTGGGTGGCCGCGGCCGCCGCCGATGGCCCCCCCCCGGCCCCCCCATCCCGCCGCCCCTCACCTTTCTCCGTGCGCCGGCGGAAGGAGAGCTTGCGCTTGCGCAGGCGGTTGAAGCCGCCGTCCAGGTCGTCGCTGCCCGGGGAGCCGGGGATCATGTTCGTCTGCAAGGCGGAGGGGTGGGCTGGGGGGGGGGCCCTGCTTGGTGCAATGTCCCATCCCGTCCCCCCCGGCCGTGCAATGCCTCCCTGCGCTCCGGGACCCCGCCGGACACCCCGTGACGCCTCCCCGTCCCCCAGCAGCCCTGGGGGGCTCCCAGGGCCTCCCCAGGTCCCGCTCGGGACCTCCCCAGGCTCAGCCCAGCCTGGGCATCTCCGTGCCCCCGGCCCCCGCCCGGCCCGGCCCCCGGGCGCTCACGTCGCGCAGGTTGAAGGTGATCTCCAGGCTGGACCAGAAGTGGTCGGAGAACTCGGGGTACATGTCCAGCACCTCCAGCAGGTCCTCGCGGTGGATCTTGTGCAGGTCGCAGTAGGTCAGCGCCCGCACGTCCGCGTTGGACTTGCCCGGCCGCGCGTACAGGTTCAGCGGCTCCCCAAAGATGTCGTTCTTCCCTTGGGGAGGAGGCACCGGGGGGGGGGGGGTCAGCCCCACGGCCGCAGCCACCCCCCAAACCCGTCCCCCTCCCCGCCCGCGCCCCGCCGCCGGGGCTCACCCAGGATGGCCACGACCACGTCCCCGCGGAGGATCTCGATGGAGCCGCGGGAGATGAAGTAGAGGGCGGTGAGCACGTCGCCGGCGTGCACCAGCGTGTCGCCGGGGGGGGCATGCGTGGTCTTGAACTTCATGGCCAGGGCGCGCAGGCAGCCCTTGGTGGCCCCCTTGAAGGGCTTGCAGTTCTGCAGCAGGCTGCGGTTGAGGTGCAGGCAGATGTCGGCCTGCAGGCACTCGGGGAAGCCCTTCAGCACCTGGGGAGCGGGGCGTCAGGGGGGGCGCGGGGCGGCGCGGCCAGCCCCCCCCCCAACCGCGGCCGGGGCGCTCACCGCGTTCATGTCGATGCCATTGGTGTAGGACCAGGCGTGCTGGAAGTACTCCTCCAGGCGCTGCCGCAGCGGGTTGGGGATCTGGTGGAAGCGGATGAACTCGCGCACCCGCAGCATCTGCGTGTGGTAGCGTGCCGTGCCCGAGTACAGCCGCTGGATGATGGCCGACACGTTCCCGAAGATGCTGGCGTACATCAGGGCTGCGGAGAGGCGCGCGTGAGGGGCGGCCCCGGCCCCGGCTCGGCCGCGCGCCCCGGAGCAGCCACCGCTTTGCACCGTCCCTCCCGGGCCGGCACGGACGGACACGCGGAGCTACCGCGTGCGCGGGGCCTTTCCGCCCATGCAGCTTGGTGGCCCGTCCTGCACACGCGGAATCGCCCCACGGCTGTACACCTGCTCGCGCTCACGTGTGCACACACACACACACACACACACACAGCGGTGTCACAAAACAGCACGCTGCTTGCTTGCACACACGCAGTTAGCTCACGGACATGCTCTTGCTGTATCACATGCACACTTGCTCACACACACACACGTGCCCCCCCCACATGCATGCCCCCACACACATGCTCACACACACGAGTGCTCCCACATGCATATGCATGCGCACACACACACATATGCTCACATACATATGTGCACGCCCATACACACACATGCACGCTCATACACACCTGCTCACACACATGCATGTGCACACACACACGTGCCTGCTCATACATACACGTGCGTGCTGCATACACATGCACACTCACACATGCATGCTCACACACAATGTGCAAGCCCATACACACATGCGCATGCTCACACACACGCTCTCACACACACATATGCTCACACACATGCCCATACACACATGCGCATGCTCACACACATGCTCTCACACACACATATGCTCACACACACATATGCTCACACACACATGCTCACACACACATGTGCATGCTCATATACACATGCATGCTGCATACAGATGCACATGCACGCTCACACATGCATGCTCACACACACGTGTGCATGCCCATACGCACGCGTGCATGCTCACACACACATGTGCTCATATACACACGTGCATGTTCATACACAACTGCTCACACACATGCACACACACGCATACCCACACACACACGTGCATGCCCATACACATGCACGCATGCTCATACACACATGCTCACACACACATGCATGCTCATACACACATGCTCACACACACACGCTCACACACACAAATGCATGCTCACACTCACACGTGCATGCCCATCCACACGCCCGCACCCAGCCACACGCTCGCCCTGCCCAGGGGGTGCAGGAGGGGGCATGCCCCCCCCCCGCACAGGACCCCGAGGGCAGCGGGGCCCCGGCACACTCACAGCCGATGAGCATGACGCAGATGGAGAAGATCTTCTCGGAGTTGGTGTTGGGCGAGACGTTGCCGAAGCCCACGCTGGTCAGGCTGCTGAAGGTGAAGTAGAGGGCCGTGACGTACTTGTCCTTGATGGTGGGGCCGTAGAGCGGGTTGCTGTCGTTGAAGGGCTTGCCGATCTGGTCGCCCAGCGAGTGGAGCCAGCCGATGCGCTGCCCCTCCACGTTGCCGATGGCGTACCAGATGCAGGCCAGCCAGTGGGCGATGAGGGCGAAGGTGCACATGAGGAGGAAGAGCACGGCCGCCCCGTACTCCGAGTAGCGGTCCAGCTTGCGGGCCACCCGCACCAGGCGCAGCAGCCGCGCCGTCTTCAGCAGCCCGATCAAGGTGGTGGTCTGCGGAGGGGACGGCCGTGTCGGGACCGCAGGGGGTCACAGCAGGGGACGTCCCCCACGGGACCCCAAGTCCCCAGCAGGGCCGAGACCACAGAATCAGGGCTGTCCCCCAACCCGTCCCCAGTCCAGGGACCCCTCCATCCTCTCCCACACGTGACCCGGGGCATCGCCCCCACAGCAGAGCCCCTGGTGCTGAGGGAGCCACAGACCCACGTGGCTGGGAAGCAGCTAATGTCCCCCCCCACCCCATCCCCGTCCCCGTCCCACGTGCTGAGCGCTGCACCTGGGCTCCTTCCCATCCGTGCTTGGGCACGGGGGTCCCGCGGGGCCAGACCCAGATTCGCCCGCACCTGCGCTCAGCATCATGCGCCCAGCCGCCTGCACGCTGCGCCCCCCCCCCCAGCACCAGCCCCCCAGGCTCGCCACCGTGGGGCCCTCATGCAGCCGGCCCAGTGGGGGGGACAGTGCTGGGCACCCAGGGAGCATCACCCCGATGGGGGGGCTCTGGGCACCTGCAAAGCAGCCCCCAGCACAGGGAGGGGACATGGAGCAACCTGGGGGGCACAGAGCAACCTGGGGGCCTGGAGCAACCTGGGGGGCACAGGACAGCCTGGAGGGGCATGAAGCAACCAGGAGGCATGGAGCAACCTGGGGGGCACAGAGCAACCTGGGGGGCACAGAGCAACCTGGGGGGCACGGAGCAACCTGGGGGGCACAGAGCAACCTGGAGGGGCATGGAGCAACCAAGAGGCATGGAGCAACCTGGGGGGCACGGAGCAACCAGGGGGGCACAGAGCAACCTGGGGGGCACGGAGCAACCAGGGGGGCACAGAGCAACCTGGGGGGCACGGAGCAACCTGGGGGGGACAGAGAGCAACCTAGAGGGGCGCAGAGTAACAAGGGGGGCACAGAGCAACCTGGGGGGCATGGAGCAACCTGGGGGGCACAGAGCAACCAGGGGGGCACAGAGCAACCTGGGGGGCACGGAGCAACCTGGGGGGGACAGAACAACCTGGGGGGGCATGAAGTAACCAAGGGGCATGGAGCAACCTGGGGGGCACGGAGCAACCAAGGAGCACAGAGCAACCTGGGGGGCACGGAGCAACCTGGGGGGGACAGAACAACCTGGGGGGGCATGAAGTAACCAAGGGGCATGGAGCAACCTGGGGGGCACGGAGCAACCAAGGAGCACAGAGCAACCTGGGGGGCACGGAGCAACCTGGGGGGGACAGAACAACCTGGGGGGGCATGAAGCAACCAAGGGGCATGGAGCAACCTGGGGGGCACGGAGCAACCAAGGAGCACAGAGCAACCTGGGGGGCACGGAGCAACCTGGGGGGGACAGAGAGCAACCTAGAGGGGTGCAGAGTAACAAGGGGGGGCACAGAGCAACCTGGGGGGCACGGAGCAACAAAGGGGCACGGAGCAAGCCAAGGGGGCACGGAGCAACGAGGGTCAGTGTGAGCAGCTCCAGCCAGCCCCACACAAAGGGGCCCATCCCCATCCCTGGTCCCGCAGAAGGACCGGAGGGGAGAGGAGTCCGTGCGCCCCAGCGGGGCAGGCAGGTACCTCCTCAGAGCCGGAGCCGAAGATGAGCAGGTCGAAGGGGATGGCAGCGACCATGTCGATGAGGAACCAGCCCTTGAAGTAGTGGATGGCGATCTTGGCGGGGTGGCTCACCACCTCCTCGTTGGAGTTGACGTAGGTGGTGCGGAAGTTGATGAGGATGTCGATGATGAACATGATGTCCACGATGAGGTCGACCACGTTGAGCGGGCTGCAGGAGTAGCCGCAGTTGCGGCGCTGGGCCTCCTCCTGGTCGTTGAGCAGGAAGGCGGCCGAGTAGGGCGTGAAGATGGCCGTGTAGATGACCAGCAGCAGGATGAGCCAGTCCCACACCGCCTTGAAGGGGCTGTAGTGCAGGATGGTCCATTTGTGGATGCGTGGGGCTTGCAGCTTGTACTCCGGGAGCACGTCGGCGCCGAGGGAGAGCACCTGGGTGGGCAGGCAGGGCGTCAGCCCCCGCGGCATCGCCGGCCCCCTCCGGCGCGGGCCGAGCCCGCGGCCCCGGCTGTCCCTGCCGCTCGGGCTCTCCAAGCGGGAGCTGCCTGCCGCCAGCCGCGCCGCGGAGCATCCCTCGGCCACGCACGGGGGACGGGCTGCTCCAGCAGGTCCCCGCAGCCCTCCCCTGCCTGCAGCCCCTGGGCGCAGGGGAAGGTGCCCCTTCGCCACGCACACGTGCCCAGGTGCACGTCCACGCTGCAAGCACACACACCGCCCTGCCCAGCACGGCCGCACACAGCACAGCCCCACTGCACGCAGTGCTGCCCCACAGCCCCACGCTCTGCTGCCCCCGAGATGCAGCCCACCACCACGGCAGCATGGCACGGCATTGCATGGCACAGGACAGCATGGCACGGCACGGCATGGCATTGCACAGCATTGCATGGCATTGCATGGCATGGCACAGCATGGCACGGCATTGCACAGCACTGCACGGCACGGCACGGCATGGCACAGTATTGCACGGCATGGCACAGCACTGCATGGCGCGGCATTGCAGGACATAGCACAGCATGGCACGGTCTCCCGCTGCTGCCCCCAGCCCTGCTCCCCACGGCGCGGCCCCACCGCCTCGCACAGCAGCAGGAAGCCTTGCCCGGTCCTCTGCGCCCGTCGGCACCGCCCGGGCAGCGGGGCCAGCGCAGGCTGCGCACCCACCCCACGCACGCTGCACCCACGTGCCAGCACCCTGCCGAGCGCGGGCCGGCGCGCTGCTGCGGCTGGGGGCAGGAGCCGTCCCGACGCGCTCCCCCCGTGACGTGCTTGGCAAGAGGAGCGGCGTGCCAGCGCGGGATCACGGCTCCGCTGCTGCCAAACAAGGCCCTGCGGCCCCGGGCGCAGCAGGCGCACGGTGACGCAGCCGCGGGCTGGCATGGGCCGTTCCCCTGCCAGGCGGCCCTTGCACAGCGCTGTGGGGCCACGCCGCCCCCCTGCACCGTGGGGCCGGGCTGTGGGGCTGGGGCTGCTCCCCAGCCAGGGCACAGTGGGGTGCAGTGGGGCGCAGCACGGTGCAATGGGGTGCAGCGGGGTGCAGCAGGATGCAGTGGGGCACAGGGGAGCCCCCCCAGCCCCCCAAGCCTTGGCAGGACCCTGCCTGCTGAAAGCCCCCCGTCCCTCCCCCAGGCGGGATGGGCAGCGCTGGCCCGCAGCCGGGGCAGCTCCAGCCTCCGGCGGGAGGCCGACAGGGCCGTACCCAAAGGGGAGCTGCCATGCAAACCTGCTTTTTGCATGTCTTTTACATACAGCAGCAGCAGGCACGACCCCCCCCCCCCAGCGCAGGAGGGTGCTGGGGCCCCTGGTGCTGCGGAGGGACGGGGTCTGGGCAGGGGCAGCAGCTCTGAGGATGGGAGGGGGCTGGATCCACCCAGCAGAGCCAGGCTGGAGCAGGATCCGTCCGGGCCATGGACTGGGAAGGCTGGCGAAGCCGGGGGGGGGGGGGGGCGGGTGTTGGCGGTGATGGCACACAGACAAATGGGGCAAAATGGCCCAGAGAAGACGAGGCTGGAAAGGGGACAGATCCTGCTCGCCGGAGCGGGGTCCTGAGCCACCTCGGCAGATTGACGCTGCTCGAGCAGGTCGGACTAGGCGATCTCCAGCTGTCCCAGTGACCGCCACCTCGCCGGGACTGGGGATGCGGCGCGAGGGGGCAGCAGGGCCGAGGAGGCCCCCGGCACACGCACACGCATGCACATGCATGCACATGCATGCACACGCTTGCACACGCATGGCCCGTGCACGGGGAGGCCCCGCCGCGGCGCCCCGGCAGCTGCTGCCGTCCGTCCCTGCCGCCTGGCACGGGGATTAGATGTACCCGCCGCGGCGTGGGTGCTGCGGGCTATAAATAGGGCACCAAGCTGGGCGGGTGCCGTGGGGGACAGGGGGGACCCCCCGCCGGGGAGAGGGTCCCGGGGACCCCGACGGGGAGCGCCAGCCCGGCAGGGCAGAGCGGCACCGCGCACCGTGCCGCCCCGGCTGCCCGCTCCGCTCCCGCGCCAGACCGTCCCCACTGCGGGAACGCGGTGCCGACCAGCCCCTTTGCACCACCCCCCCCCGCGCCCCACATCGCCCCGCTCGCCCAGCCCTCCCGGCGCCCCACGGCCGGCCCCACGGCCCCTGCGCCCGGTCCCTGCCGACCCGCTCGTCCCCCGCGGCACGGCGTTATCGGCCGACGTCCTCGCGCTGCTGCGCTACGGCGGGTGCAGGGCAGGGCGAGGCGAGCGCGGCCCCCCGGCCCCCCCGGCCCCGGCGCAGGACCCCGAGCGCGCACCGGCGCGCACCGGGGACGGCGGGTCCTGCGGGAGCCGAGCGCGAGCGAAAGCCGCCGGTACCTTCTGCTCCTCGCCGTGCCGGGCGGCGCAGGCGACATCGTTATCAAGGCACAGGCAGGTGCCGCACAGGGAGACGCCGGGCATGGGTCCCGCTCCGGCCGGGGGGGTGGCGCTGGGGGGGGCCGAGAACTCCTGGAGCAGCTGCAGGAGCGACGCCAGCATCCTCACGGCCGCCCGGGCCGCCGGGCCGAGCCCATGGCGCGCCGGCGCCGCTCAGCCCCGGCCCCCCCCGGCGCCCCGGGGCCCCCGCGCCGCGCCCATCCCCGCGGCCTCGCGGCGGCCCCGCTCCGGCGGCAGCAGCCCGCTCGCGGCGAGCGGCCGGAGCGAGTGGCGGCGAGCCGGGAGGCGGCGGGCGGGAGGCGGGCGGGAGGCAGGCGGACACGCACCGCCGGCAGCGCAGAGCGAAATTATTGGGGCGGAAATTTTACCCAGGCTGCCCCGCTGCCGCAGCGGCCCCGGAGCCGCGGGGGTGCCGGCTGCCCCCGCCGCGCCGCCCCCGGCCCCTTCACCCCCGCGGCACGCGGGGCTCCCGGCTGCGCCGCCGGCTCTGCCCGCGCCGGCTCTGCCTCGGCGCTGCAGCCCGGCCCGGGCCCCGCGGCGGGGAGCGGAGCCGGGTCACACCGGGGCCCCCGGGCTCCTGCTCCGGCCGGTGAAGGGGGTCAGCGAGGGGCCCCCAGCCCGCGGCTGCCTGTGTGCATGTGCACGGCCCCGGTGTGCAAACGGGCACCTGCGTGCAACGCCTGCCCGCGGCTGCGTGTGTGCACGGCCCCGGTGTGCAAACGGGTACCTGCGTGCAACACCTGCCCGCGGCTGCGTGTGTGCATGTGCACAGCCTCGGTGTGCACACCTGTACCTGCACACAACACCTGTCCGTGGCTGCGTGTGTGCACAGCCCTGGTGTGCACAGGGGTACCTGCGTGCAACGCCTGCCCGCGGCTGCGTGTGTGCATGTGCACAGCCCCGGTGTGCACACCTGTACCTGCACACAACACCTGCCCGCGGCTGCGTGTGTGCCCGCGCATGTGCACAGCCCCGGTGTGCACACCTGTACCTGCACACAACACCTGCCCGCGGCTGCGTGTGTGCCCGCGCATGTGCACAGCCCCGGTGTGCACACCTGTACCTGCACACAACACCTGCCCGCGGCTGCGTGTGTGCACGCGCATGTGCACAGCCCCGGTGTGCACACAGCCCCATGCAGCCACGTGCAAGAGACGGGAGACGCCGCTCGCATCCTCTGCCGTTCAGCGAAAACGCCCCCGCCATCGCCCCCACCCCGAGCAGGGCTGCCGGGCTGCGATGGGCGGGGGGTGCCTCCCCCCTTCCGTCCCCCCTTCCCAGCTTGTGCTGTTTCCCGGGGGTCAGCGCTGCCTGCCAGGGATGTCACCCCGTGGCGCACGGCCCCCTGCCCTGCTGCCATCCACGCTGCCGTCCCCAGGACACGGTGGGGTGACACGGTGCTCCGCGTGCACAGCAGCCCGGCTGGCGGGGGGGCCTGCGGCGGGTCCAGCCCCCACCTGCCAGAGCTGCGAGCCGGGGCAGGGCAGTGCCAGGGCTGCACACACCGCGTGGCCGTGCACAACCGGTGCTGCACACACTGCGTGGCCATGCACAACCGGTGCCTCACAGCAGGACAGTGCCGGGGCTGCACACACCGCATGGCCGTGCACAACCGGTGCTGCACACACTGCGTGGCTATGCACAACCGGTGCCTCACAGCAGGACAGTGCCGGGGCTGCACACAGTGTGTGGCTGTGCACAACCGGTGCCTCACAGCAGGACAGTGCTGGGGCTGCACACACTGTGTGGCTGTGCACAACCGGTGCCTCACAGCAGGACAGTGCCAGGGCTGCACACACTACGTGGCCGTGCACAACTGGTGCCGCACAGCGGGACACCACCGGGGCTGCACTCACTGCGTGGCTGTGCACAACCGGTGCCATGCAGTGGGGCAGTGCCAGGGCTGCACACACCGCGTGGCTGTGCACAACCGGTGCCGCACAGCGGGACACCACCGGGGCTGCACACACCGCGTGGCTGTGCACAACCGGTGCCATGCAGTGGGGCAGTGCCAGGGCTGTGCACACTGCGTGGCCGTGCACAACCGGTGCCGCACAGCGGTGCTGTGCAGCGGAGCAGCGCCGGGGCTGCACACGCTGCATGACTGTGCACAACCGCTGCCACGTGGTGCCTTGCAGCAGGCAGCGCCGGGGCTGCACACGCTGCCCGGCCGGCGGCACGCCAGCGCACTGCCACGGGGTCACACGAGGTCACAGGTACCGCGGGGTCACACGAGGTCACAGGTTCTCCAGGGTCACACGAGGTCAGGGGTACCCCAGGGTCGCACAAGGTCACGGGTACCATGCAGGCACCCGGGGTCACTGGTACCTGTGGGGCATGTGGGGTCACGCTGCTGCGGGCACACGGGGGTCACAAGCACCCCAGGGACACACAAGGTCACAGGTACCTCGGGGTCACACGGGGTCACACGGCCATGGGGACACACAAGGTGAGGGGTACCTTGGGGTCACCGGCACTTCTGGGGCACAGGGGGTCACACAGGTGACTCGGGGGGCACAGGGCCATGGGTGCCTCGGGGCAGCAGCCCCACGGCGGGGCAGGGCCCGGCCCCACTGCCCCTTTAAGTCGGAGCTGCTCCCCGCAACCCTGGCTCCTTCCTTGGGGGGGGGGGGCCGGGGGGGCCGTTACTGGGGAACCAGCCCCAGCAGCAGCTCCTGGCTCTAAAATTAACCCGGAGCTGCCACTCGCCAAACGGGGACAAACCCCTGCGCGCTGCACGGGGCGGGCGAGGGCAGCGCGGGGGAGGCGCCGGTGCCCCCCAGCACGGCCAGCCCCGGCCCCCGGGCGTGGGGCACCGCCCCACATCGCCCCACATCACCCCGCAGCCCCGGCGGGGCCGCCCCGCCTCTCACCGTGGCCTCGGGGCAGGCCGGGAGCGCCATGGCCGGCCATGCGGCACGCACGCAGCGCACACCCTCGAGCCTCCCGGTGCCACAACACCTATCAGTCACCGTGACACAGATACCCGGCAGTGCCGACGCGCGGTGACACGTACACCCGCCCTGGCACAGACACACATCACCTCGTGCTCGCAGGCACACAGGCGCCAACACCTCTCGCTTGTGGTGACACGTACGCCCAACACCTGCTGTGACACAGGCACCTGACACCCAGCCGCACAGGAGGAGACACCCGTGACCCAGACACCCGCGCCCACAGCCACAGATACCGAGCGCCTGGCGCTCCGGCCCCCCCTTGCCGCGAATACCCCGAGCGCAGCACCCGCGACCCCGGGACGCCACATCTGCAGGCCGTGGTGACCCAAAAGGCAACCACAGCGGCAGTGACACCGACACCCGTGCGGCACAACCCAACACCCAGCTGCAGGGTCAGCCCCGCTCAGCACCGTGTGACAAACACCAAAGCCTCCAAACCAGCAGCCGTCCCCCCCTGGGGACACTTGACACCCTGGGACACAGACAAGCGACACGCAGGAGCCTGCCCAACACCTGCAGTCACTGTCACCCAACGTGTGGGTGACCCCCAGCCGAAGACCCCCCTGCACTGACCCAGCAGCCCCAGAGCACAGATACCCTCCGCCTGTGCAGCTCACTACCCACAACCACCCTCCACGCCTGCGCTGCATACCGGTACTTGCAGGGACACCGTGCACCCGTTGTGAAACAGAGCCATGACCTGGAGCACCCAACACCTGGAACAAGCAGACACCCAACACTCGCAGTCCCAGACCCTTGTAGAGATGCAGAACCAACCCCCGTGCAGAAACTTGACCCACAGTGACGTGGACATCCAACACCAGCACTGACAGGTAGCCAACACCTGCACACATATCCTACACCCGCGGTCCCCACACACCAGCACTGACACGGACATCCAACACCTGTACAGATACCCAACACCCACACAGTTACCCACCGCCCACACTAGCACAGACACTCAACATCTGCACAGACACCCAGCATCTGCCCTGGTGGAAACCCAACACCCGCAAAGGTACCCACACACCAGCACTGACAGATACCCAACACCAACACAGATACCCACACCCTCTGAGACACCTGAGACCAGAACACAGACACCCAACACCCACAGAGCTACCCAACAGCCACAGTACCCAAACGCACGTAGTTACCCCACAGCACCCAACACCCACAGAGCTACCCAACAGCCGCAATACCCAACAGCTCCCATACCTAACACCCAGAGCTACCCAACACCCACAGAGCTACCCAACAGCCACAGTACCCAACACCCAGAGCTACCCAACAGCTGCCATACCAAACAGCTGCCATACCAAACACCCAGAGCTACCCAACACCCAGAGCTACCCAACACCCACAGAGCTACCAACAGCAATACCCAACAGCTGCCATACCCAACACCCCCAGAGCTACCCAACAGACATAGTACCAAACAGAAACAGTACTCAACATTCACAGAGCTACCCAGCTGCAGCACCCAACACCCACAGAGCAAGCCAGCACCCACAGAGCTACCCAACACCCACAGAACCCAACACCCGCAGAGCAACCCAGCACCCACAGAGCTACCCAACAGACACAGTACCCAAACACCCGCAGAGCTACCCAACAGACACAGTACCCAAACACCTGCAGAGCTACCCAACAGACGCAGTACCCAAACACCCGCAGAGCTACCCAACAGCTGCAGCACTGAGCACCTGCAGAGCTACCCAACAGCTACAGTACTCAACACCTAGAGAGCTACCCAACGCCCACAGAGCTACCCAGCACCCACAGAGCTACCCCACAGCCGCAGTACCCAAACACCAGCGCTGACATGGATGCTCAGCGCCCTCCAAGACACCCAACACCAGAACAGACACCAGTGCCCAAAGCCCGCAGTCACCGAGATGCCCCACAGCAGCAGCAGCCACCACCGGCACCGAGGCAGATGCCCAGCTCCATCACCGACACAGACGCCCCGTGCCTGTTACCCAGCGCTCATCTCCACTGCGGCAGACACCGCGGCAAGCCACCCCGCACAGCCGAACCCCAGGACATCCCAGCGCCAGCACAGCCTCAAGGTGCGCGTGACACCACTGCTGGCAGTCGGGGCACCCAATGCCCCAGCGGCACCAGCCCCGGGTGCAGCAGCCGGCACTCACAGCGTTCAGCTGCGGCAGGGAGGCGGTCCCCTGTGCCGCCATCCGCACGGGCGACGGGGACGGGCGGACGCGCCAGGCCTCGAGGCGACGCAGTGCTCCCACCACCTACGGCACTGCGGCACGGCGGACACCTGGCGTCTGCGGCGGGGCGGGGTGGCGAGCCCCGTGACGGGGTGACGTCCCCGCGGGGCGGTGCGCCCGCCCCAGCTGACACAGCCCCCGAGCAACCCTAGTACTGACCCACTCCCATCAACGCTGCTCCCAGCGCACCGCCACCGCGGCACGGCCCTTCGGATGGGACGGCCGCAAGGACTGGAGGCTGCAGCCTCTCCGGCTCCGGGGACACAACAGCCGCCGCAGCCTCCCGGTGCCTCCCTGGCCGGCAGCACCTCCGCAGAGCAGCAGTGCGGCAACATCCCCTCGCCACGACCACGACCACAACCACGACCACGACCACGACCACGACCGTGCAGCAGCCACCGCCGCAACAACCCCTGCAGCACAGCAGGCCGGTGCGCCCGAGCCCGGCCGTGCCACGGGCAGTTTGGTGGCACCACGCAGGGCTGGCGGCAGGTCCCCACGGGGAGAGCGATGCCCTATGCCCGGCCCCATCCTGGCTCACGGCACCTCGCTGCACTCGGCAGCCACAGCCCAGCGCCGCTGCTGCAGCCGGGGAGCCGAGCCGGGCTGCCGGCGGTGGGAGCCAAGCCGAGCCGGACCCGTCTCGCTCCCACGGCGGGCCGGTCTCCAGCCCCACGGGATGCGGATGCCCGGGGCTCTGCCGCCTGCCCCCCTCCCCATCCCCGGCACTGGGCTCCCCCCGGCTGCCCCCGTCCGAGTCACGGCCGCCGCCTGCCCCGACCCCCGCGCCCGCTGCCCCCTCCCTCTGCCGCTCTCATTCCTTCCAGCCCTGCTCGTAAATCAGCCGCTGGAGCTCGCCCCGGGCTGGCTCCGGCCCAGCGGGGGGGGGGGAAAGGCCCCAGCTCCGGCCCCGCCGCCGTGACCCCGCGGCCCCCCGCGCCTTGCCGCGGCCGGACGAGCGGGACCCCCAGCCCGGTGCCGGGGCACCGCCGCCCCCGGCCGCCGCAGACCCCCGCCGGGGCCCCCAGCCGGGACACGCAGCGCCGGGGCTCCGTCGGGGTCTGCGACGGCTTTTGGCGGGGGGACGCGGGGCAGCGGGAGGGGGCGGGGGGCACCGAAACGCGGGGGAGCCGCAGCCGTCGGGGCTGCGCGGGGCTGCCGGTAGCCGCGGGGGGCGGAGGGGCGCGGGGCCGCGGTGTCCCCCCCCCCCCGGAGCCCCACGTACCTCCTGGGCCACCAGGCTGGAGACGCGCACGGCGCGGCGGACGCGGCCGTCCTTGCGGTCGCCGTCGGGCCGCTCGCCGCTGTCGCGGCTGCCCCGGGCCATGGCGGAGCTCAGAGCGGCGCGGCGGCCGCCCCCCCGGGGCGCCTCATGCCGCCCCCGCCGCCCCGGCAGCCCCGGCCGCCGAGCAGAGCCCTGCAGCGCTGCCGGCGCGGGCGGCGGCAGATGGAGGAGCGCGGCCAGCCCGCCCCGCGCCCCCCCGAGGCCCGGCCCCCCCCCCCGCCCCCCCGCCCCGCCGGGGCTCGCTCCCCGCCCGCGGGCGGCTGCCCTCGCTCCCTCTTTCCCTCCTTCCCTCCCGGGGCGGCTCGCAGCCGCGCGGCGCCACCCCCCCGTCCCGCCCCGGGGAGGGACGGCGACACCCCCGGGCACGGGAAACTGAGGCACGGGGGGGGGGGGGCGGCTCCGCTCCCCAGCCGGCGGGGGCCCAGGAGTCCCGGCTCAGCCCCCGCCCCGACCACGAGACCCCCCCGCCCGCCCGGGGCCAGACCCAGCCCGGACCCGCGGCGCCCAGGACCGACCCCAAAGCACCGCCTGCCCCTGCGGGGGGGCCACCCCGCTCGGCGCCGACCCCCGGCCCCGGGAGCCCCCGGGGGCACCTGCGCTGCGCGAGGAGGAGGCAGCACGGTCCCATGGGCAGGGATAAGCCCGAGCCTAAGCCTGAGCCTGAGCCTGAGCCCGGCCGCAGGCTCTGCTTGGCAGCCGCCGGCTGATTCGCGGCACCGCCAGCTCCCGGCGTCCCTGGCAGCCACCCAGCCCGGCCAGGGAGACCCCGCTCTGCATCCCAACGCCGGCGCTCCCGCAGCACCCCCGGGCCGCACGGCGGGTGCAACCTGCCCCTGGCGCCCCCCCAGCCCCGCCGCGGCCGGGGGCCACCTCCGCACGCAGCCGACGGCACCGGCCCGGGGGCTCGGCTGGGCCTGGAAGGGGCTCTGCCACGCTCCCCTCTTCCTTCCTTGCACCGCCAGGAGCCTCCGAGCCCGCTGCGGCTGTCGCCCGGCTGCCCCCATCCTCCCTGCGCCCTGCTCAGAGGGGCCTCGCGTCCGAGACCCGCTCCGGTTGGGGCCGAGCTGGGGCTGGCAGCACCGGGGTGCCGGCAGCGCCCAGCCCCACCAGCAGAGCCGGCCGCGGCGAGGGGGCCATGCCGGGCCAGGCTGGGGGTCCGCGAGAGCCGCCCGCACCCCCCGGCTCCCCCCCGCGGCTCCCCTGGCCAGAGCCGGCCCGGCAGCGCGGTGACCTTGACGGGAGCTGCGGGAGCGCGAGGCGCGGGCTTGTTTGGATGCCGTCACTGCGGATGATTCACGGTGCCGCTGTCTGGGAGCCCCGGCCCCCCCCCCCCCGGCACCGCCTTCCCGCCCAGCCGTCTCACCGCGCCGTGAGTTATGGCTGCGCGAAAACGTGCTCGCGTTGTCCCGGTTGCACCGGCCCTGCCGCGCGCAGCCTGCCGTCTGCTCCCGCCCCGCCGGCACGGCCCGCGCCCTGCATCCCGCCGTTCGGCACCGGCCCCGGCACCAGCCCCACGGCTCCGTCCCACGCGAGCCGAGGCCCCGCAGCGTGGCAGGTCCCGTTGGGCCGGGCCGGCGTCAGGGCAGCGCCGGCCCCGGCGAGGGCATCGCTCCCTCCGGCCAGGCCACTGCGGCCGAGGCGGGTGGCGGTGGCAGCTGGCGGCAGGAGGGATTATGGAGGCTCAGAGCCCGCGGCCGTCTCCCCGCACAGCAGCAGCCGCCGCCGCCGCGGCATCGGAATTAATTACACAGCAAAGGCAATCAGGATGCTCTGCTCGTTAGCGCGCTGGGGAGGAACGGGGACGGCCAGCCGGCACTGTGCAAGCGATGGGGAAGGGCGGCGGAGCGGGGGCCGCAGGCCGGCCCTGCACCAAGGCGCTCGAGAGCCCGCAGGGCTGGGGTCCCCCCTCCGCCTGGGGCGGCCGGGCCCTGCAAAGGGGTCTGCAGCCCATGCACAGGGCGCAGGGGCTGCAGGGGTCCCGCACCCAGCGCTGGGGCAGGGTCCCGGCTGCTCCGGCACCGCGCGGGGTCCGGGGCCGGATACCTTAGCCGGGGGCTCAGCCGGCGCCGGTGCCGCGGGAGCGGATCCCACGGGTCCCCGGCAGCAGGGCCTGGAGCTCCCCGCGGGGGCTGGATCCCCAGCCGCCCCTCACGTGTGCGGGCACACGCGGCGCAGGGCGCACGGCCCCGCGGGAGCCGGGCTGCACCGGGAGCCGAGCAGGGGCAGATGCGCCCCTGGGACGACGCCGGCACGCGGGGGCCGCACAGCCCCCCCCGCCCAGGCCACGGCCCCGCGGCTGCGCGCCACCCAGATGCACCCTGCCCGCCGGTCCCCCGAGGCCGCCGGCCACCACGCACGAGCTCGGCAGCTTTAACTTCATTAGCGGGAGCTGGGATCAGGGTGTAATTAAGCAGCAGCCGCCACTCGCTCCCCGCGGCCAGATGGCCGTTACACAACGTGCACAGGATCAGCCACGAGCACCGGCGCCCGGGGCAGGGGCCGTGCCAGCCCCCGGGGCCCCCGCACAGCCTGGGGCGGCCGGGGCCAGGGCCGGGATCTGGCAGGGAGCGAGGGATGCCGCTGCCGGTGGGAACGGGGGGCCCACGTGCCGCGCGGGGCCAGCACCAGCCCCGGCCACCGTGCCCCGGCCGTGGGGAGCAGCCTCCCTGCTGCACCCTCGCCCGCGCTGTGTCTCCGTCCTGGGGATGCGGCCGGTCCCCCGCCACGGCCGTCCCCACACCCCCGATCAAGGTACGGCCAACGCAGGATGAACCGCAGCGGCTGGGGCAGAGACCCCCCCCGTGGCGAGCGACAACCGAGACAACAGGCCACCCCAGTGCTGGGGACAGCCAGGGACACCCTGCACGTCGCACCAGCCTCAGCCTGCCGTGCCCGAGCCACCCTGCCGCACAGAGCACCCCGCGATGCCAGCGTGCCCTGAGCACCATCCTGAAGGCCCCGGGCACCATCCTGCAACCTCCAGCATCACCCTGCAACCCCCGAGCACCATCCTGCAGCCCCCGGGCACCATCCTGAAGGCCCCGGGCACCATCCTGAAGGCCCCAGCACCGCCGTCCTGCAGCGCAGAGCACCTCGCAGGCCCTGGCCCCATGGGCGCCATCCTGCAACCTCCAGCACCGTCCAGGATCCGCCGGCAGCAGCGGCAGGAGCGAGCGTCCCGCGGGCTCTGCCGTGCCCTGAGCACCGCCCGGCCACCCCGGGCAGCGGCGGCGGCGGTGACACGGCGCCCTGCGGGCTGGCTCGCCTACCTGGGTGACCTTCTCGGTCACGTTGTGCGTGCGGTCTTTCAGCTTGGTGGGGGCGATGATCTCCTTCTCGCTGGAGGGGGCGGCCAGGAAGGCGTCTGCCTTGAAGTCCACGAAGTTGAGGGTGATCTGGGGGATCTTGCTGATGGCCCGGTAGCGCATGAGGTCCGAGTCGGAGGTGGAGTTGAGCAGGGTGCTGCGGACGTTGTTCATGGCCCCTGCGCAGGGCGGGCAGCGTCACCCGGGTGCTCCCGGGACTGCGCGGCAGAGCGGGACTGGGGCGGGCGCCGCTCCCGGGGCCGGCAGGGCTGCTGCAGCCGCCGGCATCACCGGGCCCCTGCCGTGAGCAGGGCTGCGGCCCAATGTCCCCCGGGGCCGGAGCGGGGCACAGGCCGGGGCCCCACGGCAGGACGAGGGGAGCAGGAGCGGTGCCCCGGGGCGGGGAGGGATCTGCCAACACAGGCGCTGCTGGACAGGGAACCAACCACTTCATATCAGTTACCGTTAATATAATAATTTTCCCCTTCCCTAATGCGCTTAGCAGGAACAGGGGTTTAACAAGGCAATTGCCGTCCGCTCCCTTTGTGCTGAGAGGATTAGGGGCCGCGGTTACGCCGGCGGTGCTGGGCGCTGCCAAACAAGCGCGCACGCCTGTCCCGGGCTGGAGGAGGAGGCGGCACTCCCGCATGGGCATCGTCCCGGGGGGAGCAGGGCAGGGACCCCCCGCTCCCCACGGGGTCCTGCCCCGGCAGCGAGGAGCACGGCACCGGAGACACCCGCGGCACAGAGCATTACCGCGATGAGGAGCCTGACAGTGACGGGCGCCCAGAGCCCCCCTGGTGCCCCCAGCACCCCGCGCGCGGCAGGGGAGGCTGCGCGGCTCGGCTGGCGCCCGGCCAGGCCGGCTCCGTCCCGCCACCCCTAACGAGGCGCCGGGGGCAGCCCTGCTCCCGGGCCGGCGCACGCGGCGGGTCGACGCTGGCTGCAGCTGACAGCTGCCGGGGTGCCTCCGCGCCGGGAGGCATCGCTCACCCTAACGAGCTGCCAGCCCTAATGACGGCACCCCTGGGCCGCACGTCACCCGGCTGCGGCATCCGGGCCCCGCGCCACGTGCTGCCGCGGCTGCAAGGCAGGAGCTGCCGCTGCGGGGCGGAGAGCGGCGAGGAGCCGCCCGGGAACGGGGCATCGAGCACCCGCTCCCGCTGCATCCCCGGCATCGCCGCGGGGGCTGCGGCAAGGCCCCACGCGGCTGCTCGCGCCCGCTGCACGCCCGGGGCTGCCCAACCCCCTGCGGTACCTGTGCTGGAGCCGCGGTGCATGCCGGCCCCCGCGCTGGCGTGCCGGTTGTGGCACCGCTTGTCGCCCTCGCCCTTCATGGTCTCGATGTCGTCGACGGAGGAGGCCCGGCGGACGCTGTGGAAGCTCTCGCGGGAGCGGCTCCGCGTCAGGCTGCAGTTGGAGAAGGAGGCGTGCAGGTTGAGGCGGTCGGCGCGGGGCGAGGAGTGGGTGACGGGCGGCTCCGGGCGCCCCTCCGCCTCGCCCTCCTCCAGCTCCATCAGCGCCTTCTGGTCCTCGGGCTGGGAGCAGCCCAGGCAGCTGTTCTCCAGGGACGAGGTGGCCTCGTCGGGGGCCGACTCGCTGCTGTGCTTGGAGAAGTCCACGATGACGGCGTCGGGGGGCTCCTGCGGCAGCGACTGCTTGCTGGCCGTCAGCGCCAGCAGGGCCGGCAGCTTCAGCTTGAAGGACTTGCTGCGCCCTGGCGGGAGCAGAGCGCAGGGTTAGAGGCCTCTCCGGCCAAATCGGCCTCGAGGACGCTGGCCGCTCGCTGGTGGGGCTCGCCCTGACCCTGGGACCAGCCGTGCTTTCCTCCCATCCACAGCTGGACGTGGCCAGAGCCAGGGCAGGGCAAGGGTCCCGGTGCCCGATACCCCAGGACCACGGGGGTCTGCACGGCCGGGTGCCCGGCCAGGGCCCCAGCAGGACCCCCTGCCCGCGCCGTGCACCCCCTGCTCCAGCACCAGCCCTACCTGCTGGGAACCAGTTGGTGGGGGTGACCCAGTGGTTGGTGTCCTTGTCGGGCGAGCCCAGGCGCTCCTTCTCCATCACCACCTCGAAGTTCAGGATGAACATGATGACGGCCCCATCCTCGTTCTTCACCGGCACCACGTCCACCAGGCACAAGAAGCAGCTGCCTGCAGCGGGGCAGAAGCTCAGCCCCAGCCCTCGACGCTCCCACCCACATGGGGCGGCCTCCCCCTGCCCCAGGCGCCGTGGGGCAGGGACGCTGCTGCCCCCCAGCACCGCCGGCCACGCTGCCTCGCCGGGAGGGAAACTGAGGCACCAGGGGGTTGGGCAGGCCCCGTTCCCCCGGCCAGACACCGCGGCAGATCCTGCAGCGTGGGGTGGTGTGCGGGGAACGGGCTGGTGCTGCGCCCTGCGCTCAGCCTGGAGCCCCCCCGGACCCCCCAGGGGCTCTGCTGGGAGACGGGGCTGCTCGTGGGGCTGGGGGACGCGGGCACGGGGCGCGTCCGTGCCGGGCAGGGAGCGCTGCTCCCCCCGAGCGGGCGTGCTGGAGCCAGGCTTAAGCGGCTCAGGGCATTTTAACAGCTGCAGGGTTAATCCCGCTTGCTGCAGCTGCGAACTCAGCTGGATGAGCCGGCACGGGGCGGGGGGGAGAGCGCGGGGGGGCGGCATCCCGCACGCAGCCCCCGTGCACTGCGTGTGACCCGGCGCCCCTCACCCTGGCACGGGGCCCACGCAGCCGCCCCCCCTCCGGGGCTGCTATGGGGGGGCCTCCGCAGCCCCCCGACGCCCCCCCCCCCGGGGGGAGGTGCGGAGCCCCTCCCGCGCCGCGCAGCCGGGCGGAGCCGCCCCCCCGCCGCCTCCCCCGCCGCTGGCCGCGGGCCCGGCCCGGTGCGCCCGGGGGGAGCCCCGGCCCGGCGGCGCCAGCTGGCACGGCGGCGCGGGGATCCCGGCTTCCCCGGCCCGGGCGGCGGCCCAGCACCGCCCGGGGGGCGCCGCCGCCCCCGGCCCGCCGCCCCCGCGATCACAGCGGCCCGGGACACACGGCCGCGCCGCCGCCGCCGCCGCTCCATCCCTAATCCGCGCCGATCCCCCCCCTCGCCGCCCGACGGGGCGCGCCCGCCCCGGCCCCGCCGCCCCCCCCCGCCCCGGGTCCCCCCCCCGCCGGGGCCGCGCACTCACCTGCAGCCGGCGCCGCCCCCCCCTCCCCCCCCGCGGGCCCGTGGGCGCGGCGGCGGCTGCCCGCGGCGGCGGAGCGGCCCCGGCGGCGGCCCCCCCCGGGCTGCAGGGGCCGCGGCCTTGGCACCGCCACCGCGCGCCGGTTTATGCCTAAATATGGCTGCGGGCAGCGGCGCCTCGGCCCGGCCCGAGCGACACGGCGCCCCGCCGGGCCCCCCCGCCGCCCCCCCCCCTCCCCCGGTGCACGGGGCGGGAGAGGGGCGCGGGGGCGGCGGGGCGGGCGGCGCGGAGGGAGGGTCATCCCGGGGGAAGGGGCGCGGGGGGCGCGGGGACCCCCCGATGGCGGCGCGGAGCTGGGGGCGAGAAACGCCGCCGTCACCCCGGCCGGTAGCTCGGTGCCCGGCGGGGGAGGTGAGGGCAGCGCGGGGCCCTCCCCCAGCGCGGCATCACCCGGCCCTGCATGCCATCACCCGGCCTTGCACAGCGTCAGCCAGCCCTGCACGCCGTCACCCGGCCCTGCACGCCGTCACCCGGCCTTGCACAGCGTCACCTGGCCCTGCACGCCGTCACCCAGCCTTGCACAGCATCAGCCAGCCCTGCACGCTGTCACCCGGCCCTGCACGCCGTCACCCGGCCTTGCACAGCGTCACCTGGCCCTGCACGCCGTCACCCGGCCTTGCACAGCATCAGCCAGCCTGCACGCTGTCACCCGGCCCTGCACGCCGTCACCCGGCCCTGCACAGCATCAGCCAGTCCCGCATACCGTCACCCAGACCCGCACAGCATCACCCAGCTCCGCACAGTGTCACTGTCCCACATACCATCCCCCAGCCCCGCACACTATCACTCCTTCCCACATGCCATCACCATCACCCAGACCTGCACATTGTCACCCAGCCCCGCACAGCGTCCCCCAGCCCCGCACAGAGTCACTCTGTCCCATATGCTGTCACCCAGACTTGCACAGCATCACTGAGACCCGCACACTGTCACCCCCTCCACACACACCCCCAGACCCCGGCCCTGCACCCCAAACCTGCACACACACCCCTGGCCCTGCAGCCCAAAACCTCACACCCGCCCTTCACCCCCCAACCCTGCACCCCAAACCCCCACACATCCTGCACCCCGGCCCTGCAGCCCACAACCTCACACCCGCCCTGCACACCCCATCCCTGCACCCCAACCCCCCCACATCCTGCACCCCCGGCCCTGCACCCCACAACCCCACACCCGCCCTGCACCCCCCATCCCTGCACCCCAAACCCTCACTCATCCTGCACCCCGGCCTTGCACCCCAACCCCCCACACACCTGGAATACCCCAGCCCTGCACCCCAAACCCATGCGCACCCCCGGCCCTGCACCGCCCCCCCGCACGCACACCCTGCCCCCCCCCCGAACCCGCACCCCCGCTGCGCCCCGGGGCTGCGCTGCCTCCCTTGGCCAGCAGGCGGCAGCGCCGCGCACCGCGCACCGGGCACCGCGCAGCGCCGAGCACCGGCACCGCCCTGGGCACTGCCCCCCCCGCACTGCCCCCCCCGCACTGCCCCGGCACCGCCCTGCACCCCCCGCACCACACACCCCACACCAGCCCGGGCACCTGCCCCGCACTCCAGACCCCGCGCCGTGCCCCCCACCCGGTACCCCCCCACGTGCACCCCGCTCCGCACCTCGCGTCCTGCACCATCCGCCGCGCCCCCCGCGCCACCCCAGACGCCCCAGGGCACAGCCCACCTCGCCCAGGCTCCTCGCACTGCCCCGGGCCCTGCACCCCCCCACACCCCACCCCAGGCACGCTGCACCGCACCGTGTCCCTGCACTGCGCACACTGCACCACGCTGCACACCCCGCACTGCACCCCGCTGCGCACCCCGCACTGTGCAACCCCCCACAGCGCCCCACTCACACCCTGCACACAGGGCACCTCATGTCGTGCAACCCACCGCCGGTACCACGCTGTGCAGCCCACGCTGCACCACGCGCCCCACACCTTGCATCCCACCCCCCCACGCTGTGCAGCCCACGCTGCACCATGCAGTGCGCACTGCACTGTGCGCCCCACGTCCCGCACCCCACACCCCCCAACCTCACTGTGCAGCCTGCACTGCACCATGCAGTGCCCCACAGCCAGCACCATGCACAACACCGCAAAACACACGGCACCGCACCCCACACACCCTGTACGACACCCCACAGCGCTGCCCCCTCCCAGGGCACTGCCCCCCCGGGGTCCCCCACGTCACCACGGGTGCCACTGCGCAGCCTGGGCACTGCCCCACTGCTGCAGCCTCCATGCCTGGGCACCCCAGACCCTGTTGTGTCACCGTGGGGTCCCCACACACAACCCCCTCCTGCACCACACCCTGATGCTGTGACCCAACACCCGCAGGGCATGGAAACCCCAGCCACGTCACCGCTTTGCATCCCCCCTGCACACACCCACCGGTGCCCCCCGTCCTGCACGGCACCTCCGAGTGACATCCCTGCAGGACACCGGCACCCGGGGCCACAGCCCCAGGGCATCACCGCGCCGTGCCGACCCGCCGCCGGGACCCCACCGGGGCAGCAGCGCCGGCATCCTCGCGCCCCGGCGAGGGCAGGGGCTCCCTGGCACGGCCCCGGGCGGCCCGTCCTGCCGGCCCCTCGCGCCCGCGCTGTCCCTGCAGGCAGCCCTCGTCCGTGACCTGCTGCCTCGGGATTTGCTGGCGGCCGCTCAGGACCCCGCGTAACCTGCCGGGCCGGTGCCGGTGGCAGGGTTCCCCCTCCAGATCCGCCCTCCCCGCTGCAGACACCTCGCGTGACACCACGGCGGGGGCCCCGGCAAGCCCGGCCGCCCCGGCACGGACCCCGCTCCCACGCTCCCCCAGTGCTCCCGTGACCTCTCTGCTGTCCCCAGCACTTTCGGGCTGTGACAGGGCTTTATAAACAACATAGCTCAAAAACTAACAGCTGCAGCAGGGACTTATCAGCGCTGCAGGATCGGCTGGTTCCCGACAGCTCGGCGAGACCAAACACGGCACCAACCACCGCAGCAGCGGGCCGAGGGGCCGCGTCGGGACATCTCCGTGCCGGGCGGTTCGGGGGCTCCGGCGCGGCGGCAGCACCGAGCAGAGCCGAGCCGCGCGGCGACCTTGCAGCCTGGAGCAGGAGGAACGGGGTGAAACGCTGCAGCACGAGGCCCAAGGTCGCCGGCAGGGGCTCGGCAAGGACGGCGGTGCCGCGCGGGGCTGCGCCCACGGAGCCGGCAGCAGCGGGTGCAGCGGCAGGGTCTGTGCATGGCCCGGCAGGGCCTGTCCCGGCTGCCGTCACCCGGAGGATGAGGACGAGGACGCGAGGGACGCGGCTCCCCTGCGGGAACCCGGGTGGGCGACGTGGCTCAGCCCGGCCAGGACCATCGGCCGCGGTGCCGGACGGGGCAGAGCCGCACACGGGGCTGCACAGTCGGAGCAGCCGCAGCAGCACCCGCAGTCGGGCTTCGCCACGAGCCACCGAGGCCGGAGCCGGCGGTGCACAGCGGCAGCAGCCGGCAGGGCAAGGTGTGGGGACCCCCGGGGCCAGGCACCGAGCGGGGGCCTTTCCCCAGCCCCCCACCCGCCGCCGCTCCACGCCAGCCCCACGAGCCTCCGGCGGCGGCAGGCAGGCAGGCGCCGGGCGCTGCGGCAGGGAAAGGCGGCCGCGTCGCCGCATCGTGCCAAGCGAGCGCCGCTGGCGCCAGGAGATGCCCGCGGTGCGCGGCTGGCACGAGGCCGAGCAGCTGGTGCGGCAAGCCCAGCACGCGGCACGCTCGCGCCGAGAGCGTTGCCTGCAGCCCGGCGCCGGGCATTTCGGCACCCTGCGTGTCCCTGCTGCAGGGACGGGTGCAGCGACGCCCCGGCCACGGCGCTGGCGTGGGCCGTGCTGCAGCCCCGGCTCTCGTGGGGCGCAGGCTGCCCTCCCGCCCCAGCCCCAGCGGCGGATGCCACCGCGTCCCCCCACCAGCATCATTGCACTGGGGGACAAGCAGGCCCCAAGGCACCGGCCACGGGCGGACACTTGCCAAGGCCAGGGCGGCCCCCCACACGCTCCCCCCAGGCGATGGAGATGCTCCCTCCAACGTCCCCCCGGCACCGCACACCGGGACCCTCCTGCCCCACGGATCGGAGCTGGCGGGGCCCTCGCCAGCCCCACCGCCAGCCCCCCGTCGCAGGCGCCGGGAGGGTCCCGCGCGGAGAGGCAGGGAAGGGTTAAAAGGAGCAGCTCCGCACACCGCACGGCACCACGCTGCTGCTCCCGCGGCTATAAATATCCCGTCGGAAACACCGCGCTCCCCCAGGGATGCAACACGGGCAGCGCTGCCGCAGCGCCAGCCTCCCCCGCCACGCGGGCTGCGCGGCCCCCGGCTGCCGGCCCACGGCCCACGGCACGCGACGGGGGACGCCCGGCACCGCCCGGGGCTGCCGCCTCGCCGGGGACATCCCCGGCCCGCGGGGGCACAGCCCGGTCCCGGGCCGCTGCATGGCCGCACCGGGAAGCCAGAGGCCGCCTCATCCAGCCCCGCTTACGAGGGGGGGCCTGGGGCGGATGCAGCCCCGGCACCGCCAGACGCCCCCGCTTCGTGCCCTCTGCAGCCGGGCGGCTCAGGCTCTGCATCGTGGAGCAGAGCATCGCAGCACCGCATCATCCTCATCCTCCCGCCTGCACAGCCCCGGGGCACCCCCCCACCTTGCCCCAAGGCAAAGCCCTGGGACCCCCTCCAGCAGCCCCCAGGACCCCCCCAATTCCCCCGGCCCCTCCGCCGGGGCCGGCTGTGCCGCGTCTCGTCACTCAGCCTGTCTGGCCGGGCTGCGCTGACGCTGCCCAGAGCCCCGGCAGCCCGGAGACACGAAGCATATACAGCTGTCAGCGAGGCGGCCCCGCTGCCGGAGATCCCGCCAGCGCCGCGGGGTCACCGGGCGCCCGCGCTCCGCCGGCCGGCGGTCCCCAGCGCGGCACGGCCGGGTGCCACCCGGGCCGCATCCCTCCGGGGTGCTGCAGCCCATCGCTGCCCCCATGCACCCTGCTCCCGTCCAGCCCCGCCCCGGTGCAGACCCCCAAAAAGGGGCTGCAGAGGCCCCGTCCGCCCCGGCTCGCCCTCCTGGCTCCGCGCTGGGCCTCGCGCCCTCCTCCGGCCCCGGAGCGGGGAGACCTGGGAGAGCCCAGCAGCACCGCGGGAACATGAACCCGATTCCTCCCTCTCCGCTCAGCGCAGCCAAGACAACAAAGGCCGGGCAGAGCCAATTAGTGCAGCGCTAACGAGGGCTCATAAAGCACCATAAAGCCAGCTCGGGCTGGCGTGGCCGCCCGGGATCCGGGGAGGCAGCAGGCACGTGCCGCCTGCGTCCCCGTCAACCCCGGCACCGCGCACACGGGTCCAAAGTGCGCCAGCAGCCAGATGCGCTCTCAGCCTCGGCTCTCCGGGCCGTGCCAGGTGCGAGTGCCACCCCGGGCGCCGGTGCCACGCGCGAGTCCTGGGGATCCTGGCCCCAGCTGGGGTTGCACCGGCCTCAGCGCCCCGCCGGCATCGCTCCCTGCTCGCCCCAGGGGAAAGGCGCCCACGTGGCATTCCCCGGCGGAGCCGCAGCCGGGGCCGCGGGGCAGCAGCTGGGAACCAGCTTTGTTTACTCCGCGCGCCGGAACCGGGGCCGGGTGCCGGGAGCCGGAGGCAGCTGCCGGCGAGAGCCGAGACACCTGGCGCATGGGACCAGCTCCTCCCCGGGGACGCCGGGGCCCGCCGCGCGGAGAGGGGCCGCGGGGAGCTCCGCGCCCGGCTGCGCGGGAGCCGTGCCGTGGGGCGGCACACGCTGCACCGCGGGGGAAGGGGGACCCCCAGCTTGCAGGAGGGACCCGCCGTGCCCGGCGCTGGGCCAGCCCGAGCAGGATGCAGCGCAGCCCCCGTGCCCCGGCGCTGCCCGCCGCCTCCCTGCCTGCTGCCCGGAGACCCCAGGCGTGGGAGGGATGCAGAGGGGCCCCACGACGTCTGACACAGCTGCGGCAGGGCCGGGCAGTGCGCCCAGGACCCCCAGGAGAGGGGCACGCCGGGCAGCTGCTGGCAGGGCAGGAGATGCCGCAGGGGAGCCCGTGTGCAGGACGCGGAGCGAGCTGCCTGCATCCGAACCAGGCAGCTCCCGGAGCGCCTCTCCACCCCCTGCTCCCTCCATCCTCCCCCCGGCAGCACCGCAGACCCCCGTGTCGCAACCCCCGGCTGCAAGGCTGCCCCCCTGCTCCCCAGCCCCACACAACCCAGCTCCCAGGCGAGTCAAGGCACCGCTGAGCCGGCAGCCCCCGGCCACCCCCAGCCTGCCCCTGCAGCCAGCGGCAGCAGCCGGGGACCAGGGCGGCGGGGCAGCATGGAGCCCCCCCCCAAAGACCCGTCGCGCCGCGCTGCCCTGCGGCAGGCAGGCCCCAGCCGCCGGAGCCAGGCCGGCCCCGGTGAGCCCGGGCACCGCGTGCCACCCACGGCGCGGCGGGGCCTGGCACCGCTGATGGATGGACGCGGCGCGCGGGCCCGCCTCGGCACGCCGCTCGCTCAAGGGGCTGTCGGCCGGTGACGGACGGCCGCCTTCGCGCCCGCGCAAATAATCGTAAATCTCTGCCGGCCGCGGGCGCGAGCGAGCGAGCGGGGAGGTGCTCCCCGCGGCGGCGGGGCGTCTGCCTGCATCCGCTCCGCCGCCGTCTCCCGGGGGCTGCCGCGGCCCCCCCAGGCTGCTGCACCCCCCGCGCAGACCCGGCCTCCCGCATCCCCCCGCGGATGCCCGCCAGCCCACGCGCGAGCGGCCGCGTCCCTACCGTCCTTGCGGTAGAAGCAGATCTCCACCTTGCGCTCCTCGGAGCCCAGCAGGGCCTGGGCGATCTGGGCGGCCGCGCTGCGCTGCGTGCGGGGCCCGTAGAGGAAGTCGCAGGTGCAGGGCTTCTGCATGACCTCGGCGCGCGTGTACCCGCAGAGCTCGCAGAAGCCATCGTTGCAGTAAATCACCGCGCAGTTCTCCACCCGGGCGTTGGCGATGATGAACTTGCGGCCTGCGGGGAGGCGAAGGTGAGCCGCGGCGCCCGGCCGCGGTGCCCCCGGGGAGCCTGCCCCAGCCCCGCTCCCAGCACGAGGGGTCCCTTCACGGCCAAGCCCCCAGTGCCCCCGGGGACCGCGCAGACGGCACTGGGAGCATCGCACCAGCTCGTCCTCCAAGCCCTGCACTGACCCTGCCAGCCCAGCCTGGAGGGCAGCGCTCAAAGCAGCCGGCACCTCGACACCGTCCTTATCAGCCAGCCCTGTACCCGTGCAGAGCACCGTGGCAGCCGGGAGCGAAAGCTCGGCCTCCGTCAGAGCAGCCCTGCGCGGAGCACGGAGCCCCTCGCCACCCCGAGCCCACCCAGCTCTCTCCGAGCTCGGCCGTGCCTCCGCGTCCCACCCGGCCCCGCGCGCCCTCTCCTTGGGCTGCCTTTGGGCCGCGCTCGCCCAGGCCCGGCGGAGCGGGAACATCCCTGCTGCCGCTCTCCCGGCTCTGCAGAAGGATGCTCTGGGCCCGTCCCCAGAAACGTGACGGGGAGCCCCCCCGATCCAGCCGGCGCGGGGAAAACAACATCCCTCTGCCAAAATCTGCAGCCTGGACACCAGCTGCAAGGCTCCTGCCCGCTCCAGAGCGCAGCGGGTTCAAAAGGCCGCAGGGCTGGCTGGGATCCCCGGGCCAGCGCGAGCAACAGCCATGTCATGTAAACCGACAGCTGAGGCTCCATCACGGAGCCGAGCGCGCTGCATCCCCTCCGTCCATGAGGACCCGGCCCCGGGCCCCGGGGGCCAACCTCGCCCATGGGGCACCCCCAGCCCCGGGCAGCCGGCGGCCCAGCACCCCCAGACTGGGCTGCTCCCCACCGCAGGCATGGGGACGGGCGCTTGCGGGAGCCGCGGGTGACCGTGACACTGCTGCACCGGCCCCAGCGCGCGCAGGGCCCCCGCCAGCCCCGCGCTCGTCACCCGCGCCGCCCCCGAAGCGACGCGCACCCACATTCCCCCGGCCTGACTCCCCGCGGGGGCCGTACCCCCACCACGCTGCGGCGACCGTGGCCCCCACACCGGCCCCCCCCGGGCTCCGAGCAGGCCAGGCCCCCACGGTGGCACAGGGACGCCCCTGCCTCCAAGGGCAGCAGTCCCACATGGGGCACAGCCAGGGCTCCCTGCCCCAGCGCACAGGGCACCCCCACCCCGGGGCACCCCCAGTTCCAGCGCACAGGGCACCCCCAGCCCCAGGGGCACCCCCAGTTCCAGCGCACAGGGCACCCCCACCCCGGGGCACCCCCAGTTCCAGCGCACAGGGCACCCCCAGCCCCAGGGGCACCCCCAGTTCCAGCGCACAGGGCACCCCCACCCCGGGGCACCCCCAGTTCCAGTGCACAGGGCACCCCCAGCCCCAGGGGCACCCCCGGCCCTAGGACATGGCCTGTCCCTGCTGCATCGGGCACCCCAAGTGCCAGGCCACCCCCAGCCAGGGGCACCCCCAGCCCCAGGACACCCGGCACCCCCCGCCGTGGGACAGGACCATCTCCAGAGCATCAGGCACCCAAGTGCCAGGCCAACCCCCACCCTGGGGCACTGGACACCCCCACCCTGGTGCACCCCCAGCCCCAGGACACCCCGCACCCCCCGCCCCGGGGCAGGACCATCCCTGGTGCATCGGGCACCCCCAGTGCCAGGCCAACCCCAGCCCCGGGGCACCGGACACCCCCACCCTGGTGCACCCCCAGCCCCGGGGCAGGCCCATCCCCGGCGCTTCGAGCACCCCCAGCCCCAGGACACCGGGCACCCCCCGCCCCGGGGCAGGCCCGTCCCCGGCGCATCGGGCCCCCCGCACTTACTCTGCCCCTCGAACTTGCGGATGATGGTGTCGAGGAAGGTGTTCTGGGGGGCGACGTGCCCGCGGCGCACCGGCATGGTGCCCAGCCCATGGGGGGAGCGGCCGCCGGCGCCGCCGCCCGCTCCGCTCCGCTCCGCCGGGCCGGGCCGGGCCGAGGCTGCGGCGGCCCCGCGCCGCGGGGGGTCCCGGTGCCCTTGAGCCAAGGACGGCGCCGCCGGGGCGGCTCGGCGCCCGCGGGGCTCTTGCGGCGCGGCGCGGCCCGGCGCCGGGATGCCGCGGGGCTGCGGCGGGCGCGCACGGGTTAAGGCTGGGCCCTCCCCGCCCGGGGCCGGTCCCCGCGCCCCCGGTCCCGGCCGCCGCCGCTAGCCCATGCCCGCGCGCCCAGGTGCGGCGGCGCGCCCGGGACCGGGGCCGGTGCCGGTGCCGGAGCCGGTGCCGGCTCCGCCCGCGCCCCCCCGCGCTAGCGGCTCCGTGCGCGCCGCGGCGGGCGCAGCATCGGCCTTATTTAGGCAAGGAGGCGGCAGGCTCGGGGGGAGAGATTTATCACCGCGCCTCCCCCGCCGCCGGCCCGGCCCGGCCCCCCCGGCCCCGCTCGGGTCCCGCGCCCCCGGCAGCCGCGCGGCTCCGGCCCGGTTCGGCTCGGCTCGGCTCGGCTCGGCTCGGCTCGGCCCGGCACGGAGCGGCGCCGGGACGCGGCGGGGCCGGGCGCTGCGTGTTGACAGCCGAGCCCGGCTGGGGAGGGGCGAGCGCGGCTGCAGCCAATGGTCCGCGCCGGGGGGAGCGCCCGGAGCCGGCCCCCCCCCCGGCACACCCGGCCCGGCCCCCGCCCGGGCCCCTCCGCCCCCCCCGGGATCCGCCCCCCCATCCCACCCAGTGACCCACCTCCCCCGGCCCCCCCCCGGCCCCTGCAGTGGATCCACCCCCCGGGCTGCCTCCGTTCCCCAGGTGTCCACCCCCCCAGCCCTCTCCATCCTCCCGGGATCCGTCTCCACCCCCCCAGGTACCCCCCCCCCCGGAACCCCTCCATCCCTCCCCAAACACCCTCCTGATCTCCTCCACCCCCCCAGGTATCCCCCCCCCGGAACCCCTCCATCCCTCCCCAAACACCCTCCTGATCTCCTCCACCCCCCCAGGTATCCCCCCCCCGGAACCCCTCCATACCCCCCCCAAACATCCTCCTGATCTCCTCCACCCCCCCCGGTATCCCCCCCCCGGAACCCCTCCATCCCCCCCCAAACACCCTCCTGATCTCCTTCCACCCAGGGATCCATCCCCCAGAGTCCCCCCATCCCACCCGGGTATCTCACCCCTCTGAGCCCCCTCCCCCCCCCAGACATCCACCCCTGCCCCCCCCCTTCATCCCCCCGGGTAACCACCCCCCACCCCCACCCCCATCCCCCCGGGTAACCACCCCTCCGAGCTCTCTCCATCTCCCCAGGTAACCGCCCTGGCCTCCTCCATCCCCCCCAGTGAGTCTCTCCAGCACCCCTCCCCTCCCCCCGGGTATGCAGCTCCCCAACCCCCCCCACACCCCCAGGTAACCCCCCCCGAGCCCCCACCATTCTCCCCCCAAACCCTGCCCAGGAACGTGATGGACCCCCTCCATCCTCCCCAAGGAAACCCTCTCCAGGCAGCCCCCGGTACCCCCCAAGTGACACCCCCCCCCAAGTCTCCTCCATCATTCCCTGTTAACCCCCCCCAGGTAACTCCCCCCCTCCAGCATCCCCTAAGCCCCTTCATCTCCCCCCACAGGCACCCCCTCAAGCCCCCCCACCCGTTCCCCCCCAGGTAACGACCTCCAAGCCCCTCCGGGTACCTCTGCCAGCCCCCCATCGCTCCTGCCTGCGCCCCTTTCCCCCCCGCCGCTGGATGCGCCTCGTCCCCGAGCACCCCGGCAATCCCCGGAGACCCCCTGGACCTGCCGCCGTCCCCTGCTCCCGCCAGCATCACCTCCTGCCCCACGGCTGGGGCAGACCCCCGGCAGGGCAGACCTGCCCGTCCCCCACGCCCCCCACCCGGCCCCACACGGTGCCACCGGACGGGCAGGGCCGGGGCCCCCCCTCCCGCAGCCCCGGGCACCCAGCCGGCAGCAGCAGGGCCTGGCGCCAGCGCGCAGCATCCCAGGAAGCGCAGGCCGGGCTGCAGCCGGAGCGGCGGCTCCCCGGGGAGCCCCGCCTGGCCGGGAACCAGGGCTCCCGCGAGCGTCGCGCACCGTGCCACGCCGCGCCGTGCCAGCAGCCCTCCCTGCCGCCGGCCGGGTGCTCGCCGCCGGCCCGGGCAAGCCGGGAAGGGCTCCGCAAGGTCGAGCCCTGGCACGTCCCCAGGGCGGCCGCGGCACCCCGAGGCCCTTGTCCCCGTGCCAGGGAATCAGCGCCAGCCTCTGGGCCCGGCCCCACGCGCTCGCGGGGCTTCCCCGCGGCCCCCTCGCCCCCGCGGCCCCACGCCGTCCCCACCGCCTGCGGCTTCCCTCCCTGCGCGCATCCTCCTCTTGCACTGTGTGCTCGGTGCCCCAAATCCTGCACCCACACCACCAGTCCTGCACCCACATCGCTCCCCATGCACCGTGGGTGCTCAGCACCCCAAATCCTGCACCCACACAGCTGCTGGCGCCCACACCAGTTCCCGTGCATTGTGAGTGCTCAGCACCCCAAATCCTGCACCCACACCACTCCCTGTGCACTGGGTTTACTCAGCACCACCAGTCCTGCACCCACACCACTCCCTGCACCCACACCACTCCCTGTGCACTGAGTGTGCTCAGCACCCCAAATTCTGCATCCACACCGCCAATCCTGCACCCACATCACTCCCTGCACCCACATCACTCCCTGTATCCACATCACTCCCCATGCACTGGGTGTGCTCAGCACCCCAAATCCTGCACCCACACAGCTGCCGGCACCCACACCACTCCCTGTGCACTGAGTGTGCTCGGCACCCCAAACCCTGCACCCACACTGCTCCCCATACACCATCTGTGCTCAGCACCCCAAATCCCGCATCCACACCACTCCCTGCACCCACACCACTCCCCGTGCACTGTGTGTGCTCAGCACCCTAAATCCTGCACCCACACCCCAAATCCCGCATCCACACCACTCCCTGCACCCACACCACTCCCCATGCACTGTGTGTGCCCAGCACCCCAAATCCCGCACCCACACCCCAAATCCCGCATCCACACCACTCCCTGCACCCACACCACTCCGCATGCACTGTGTGTGCTCAGCACCCCAAATCCTGCACCCACACCCCAAATCCCGCATCCACACCACTGCCTGCACCCACACCACTCCCCATGCACTGTGTGTGCCCAGCACCCCAAATCCCGCACCCACACCCCAAATCCCGCACCCACACCACTCCCCATGCACTGTGTGTGCTCAGCACCCCAAATCCTGCACCCACACCCCAAATCCCGCATCCACACCACTCCCTGCACCCACACCACTCCCCATGCACTGTGTGTGCCCAGCACCCCAAATCCCGCACCCACACCCCAAATCCCGCATCCACACCACTCCCTGCACCCACACCACTCCGCATGCACTGTGTGTGCTCAGCACCCCAAATCCTGCACCCACACCCCAAATCCCGCATCCACACCACTGCCTGCACCCACACCACTCCCCATGCACTGTGTGTGCCCAGCACCCCAAATCCCGCACCCACACCCCAAATCCCGCACCCACACCACTCCCCATGCACTGTGTGTGCTCAGCACCCCAAATCCTGCACCCACACCCCAAATCCCGCATCCACACCACTCCCTGCACCCACACCACTCCGCATGCACTGTGTGTGCTCAGCACCCCAAATCCTGCACCCACACCCCAAATCCCGCACCCACACCACTCCCTGCACCCACACCACTCCCCATGCACTGTGTGTGCCCAGCACCCCAAATCCCGCACCCACACCCCAAATCCCGCACCCACACCACTCCCCATGCACTGTGTGTGCTCAGCACCCCAAATCCTGCACCCACACCCCAAATCCCGCACCCACACCACTCCCTGCACCCACACCACTCCCCATGCACTGTGTGTGCTCAGCACCCCAAATCCCGCACCCACACCCCAAATCCCGCACCCACACCACCCCCCACGCACGGTGTGTGCTCAGCACCCCAGACCCCGCAGCCTTCGTGCCGGTGTCCCCACGCCTCGACTCCCCCCGCCACCCCCAGCCGGCCCCCGCCACCGCCGTGGGGCCCCGCCAGCGCGGCACCGGGGCCCCCCGGGCGCTCCGCACGCACGGCGTGTGCTGGGCTCCCTCCCCCCGCCTGGCAGGCCTTCCCGCAGCAAGGCCACAAACCCAAACACGCGGGATGTCTCTAGGACAGGCTGGAGATAGTGCCAGCGCGCTGAGAGCGAGCAAAGCCTTCGAAACATAAACAGCAGCTGTGTCTTGGCGACAGGGCTCTCCAGCGCAGCCGGGCTCCTACCCGCCCGCCAAGGCGTAAATCTGGCCAGCAGCGGCGCGGCGCTGGTGCGAGGGACCTGCTGGGGGACGGGCCCCGCGCCAGCGCTGCCCCGGCTGCCCTGCAGATGCTGGCTGGGCCTCAGACCCCCACCCAAAATTAACCCTCTCCCGGTGGTCTGGATGGAGAGGCTGGGGCTGGCCGGAGTGCCCCCCGGCCCCTGCCTGTGGGACCCTGGGAGAAGACGGACGCGTCCCCAGGCCCGCGGGCCACGGCGTGCCTGCCCTTAAGGTGCGTGAGGATGGCCGTGGGGTCGGGACCCCAGCGTCTCCCATGGGAGCTGCACTGGGGTCGCTGGAATGGGCTGGGGTCAGTGCATCCCCCCCCCCGGCACTCCCGTGGGGCCGCACAGGGTCGGGCACGTCGGTTCCTGGGGCTTTTGGGGGCTGGGGGCGGCGGGGCCAGGGCTGTGTCTGTCCAGGCTGCCTGCTCCCGGCCAGCCCCCTGCGCTAGCCCCACAGCGCAGCCCCTCTGCCCGTGGGGGTCCCTGCCGTCCCACACCAGGCTGGACCCGGTCCCCAGGCCCCCTGCCCACCTCCAGGGCTGCCCCCGGATCCCAACGGGCCAGGGCAGGGAGCAGTGCATGGACTGGGGGGGGCACAGCATAGTCCCGCAGAGCCCCCCACTCCCTGACCGCCCTCTGGGTCCCCGTCCAGCCCAGTGCTGGGTCCCGGCCTGGTCCAGTGCCGGGTCCCGGCCCAGTGCTAGATCCCAGTCCTGGTCTCAGTGCTGGGCCACCGCCCGGTCCTGGCGCTGGGTCCTGGTCTTGGTGCTGCATCATGGCCTGGGCCCAGTGCTGGGGCCCAGTCCCGGTTCTGATCCTGGTCTCAGTCTGGTCCCAGTGCTGGTCCTGGTCCTGGTGCTGGTTCCTGGTCCAGTCCCCGTGCTGGGTCCCAGTCCTGATCCTAGCCCCAGTCTGGTCCCAGTGCTGGTCCCAGTCCAGCCCGGGGCTGGTCCCAGTGCTGGTGCTGGTCCTGTGCTGGTGCTGGTCCTGTGCTGGTCCCAGTCCCGCCCGGTGCTGGTCCTGGTCCCGGTGCTGGTCCTCATCCGGCCCAGTGCTGGTCTCGGACCCAGTGCTGGTCTCGGTCTCGGTACTGGTCCAGAGTGGTGCTGACCCCTGTTCCGTGCTGGTCCCGGTCCCGGTGCTGGTCCCAGTGCTGGTCCCGGTCCCGGTCCCGGTGCTGGTCCCGGTCCGGCCCGGTGCTGGGTGCCGCAGGCGGCCGCGCCGACCGGCTCTGTCCGAGGTGCTGAAAGCGACGGCGGGGCCCGGCCCGGCCCGGCTCGGCCCGACCTCGCTCTCCGCAGCGGCTCTCGGGGCCAGGCCGAGCCGAACCGAGCCGAACCGAGCCGGGCCGAGCCGGGCCGAGCTGTGCTGAGCCGGGCCGAACCGAGCCGGGCCAGGTCATGCAGATCCAGGCCGGGCCGAACCGAGCCGGGCCGGGCCAGGCCGAGCCGGGCCGAGCTGTGCTGAGCCGGGCCGAGCCGGGCCAGGTCATGCAGATCCAGGTCGGGTCGAGCCGGGCCGAGCCGGGCCAGGTCACGCCGGGCCGTGCCGAGCCGGGCCGTGCCGAGCCGGGTCGGGTCGGGCCGGGCCAAGCAGGGCAGGGTCACGCCGGGGCACGCCGGGCCCTGCTGCCATGGGTCGCCCCCCGGAGCTCCACGCGCGGGTGGGAAGCAGCTGCCGGAGCTGCCAGGAGCCCAGTGGGGCTCACACGCGTGGGGAGCGGGCGGGCCGTGGGGAGAGGCAGGCCATGGGGCGGGGGGAGGGACGGCTATGGGGTGCGCTGGGGACAGGACAGCCGTGGGGCAGGGTGGGAACTGCAGGCGGTGGGGACTGCAGACCACAGAGCTGTGGAGCAGGGGGAGGCTATGGGGCAGGATGGGGACAGGCAGCCTGTGAGGCAGGGGGGAAATACACGCCGTGGGGCAGGGAGCCGAGCTGTGGGGTGGGACACAGCACTGAGTGCTCCAGGCACTGGCTGCTCATCTGCCCCCCATCCTCCCTGCACTCTGCCCCCCCAAACCCGCCCCACACCCCCGGGAAAGGCAGCCAATCAGATGGGCACTCTGCAGTGATGGACAGGCCTGCTCCACCCCTGCTGAGGGTGAGGGGGCAGCTGTGGGGCATGGAACAGGCTGTGGGGCACGCCGTGGGGCAGGGAGAAACAACCTGAGAGCTGGGGCTCCAGTTTATTTTATGGGGGGGGAAGTGCACCACGGGGGGCAAGAGGCATGGAGCAGGATGTGGGACAGGATGTGGGGCTGGGTGGGGGAGCACACGCCATGCTGTGGGACAGGATGTGGGGCTGGGTGGGGGAGCACACGCCATGCTGTGGGGCACAGTGTGGGGCGAGGTGGGCTGTGGGAAGTGACCCGAGAGCAGGGGAATGGGATGGTGCAGGCCATGCCATGGGGCACAGTGTGGGGCAGACCCTGTGCCATGGGGCATGCTGTGGGGCAGGGTGTCCTCCTTCCTTTCCCTACCCATCTGGTGGGGCTCTGCAGGGGGTGAAGAAGCCCCTAAGATCAGAGGGGACGATGTGCCCCACAGGGGCCCCGGGGCTCCCAGACCCCCCTGCATGGGGCAGGCTGCCAAATGCTGCCGTGGGGAGCCCCCACAGCTGAGGGGCAGAAGGCAGAGCAAGGAGAGGCAGCACGGTGCCCAGCGCCCCACGGCGTGCCCTGCTGCCCCACTGCAGCAGCCCAGGGGTGCTCCAGCCCTGCCGCTGCAGTGGGGCTGAGGGCAGGTGTGGGGCCCTGCTTTGCATGGCAGCCCCTCCACTGCAGTGGGGCTGAGGGCAGGTGTGGGGCCCTGCTTTGCATGGCAGCCCCTCCGCTGCAGTGGGGCTGAGGGCAGGTGTGGGGCCCTGCTTTGCATGGCAGCCCCTCCGCTGCAGTGGGGCTGAGGGCAGGTGTGGGGCCCTGCTTTGCATGGCAGCCCCTCCGCTGCAGTGGGGCTGAGGGCAGGTGTGGGGCCCTGCTTTGCATGGCAGCCCCTCCACTGCAGTGGGGCTGAGGGCAGGTGTGGGGCCCTGCTTTGCATGGCAGCCCCTCCGCTGCAGTGGGGCTGAGGGCGGGTGTGGGGCCCTGCTTTGCGTTGCAGCCCCCGTGGGGCTGTGCCCCCTTTGCAACACGCATCCCTCCCCCCCTCCAAGACCTGTCCCGGGCTGTGGGCAGGTTTGGGGGCACGGGGGTGCCGGGGGGTGGGTTGGGGGCAGGGGGTGCCTGGGGTGCCGAGGGACCCCCCGGGAGGCGGTGATGATGCCTGCCCCACGGGGTGGGGGCATGCTGGGGAGCCCCCTCCGACACCCAGCCCCAAAACCCAGACCCCACCCTGGCTGTCCAGCCCCCCAGCTCCCCACAGGGCCCCCAGGCCTCA